>NC_135232.1:184853229-184855729 GCF_051348905.1 Ranitomeya variabilis
GTGATTTTTCCCGGATGTGTGTACGTTTGCAAAACACGGAGACATGTCAGTGTTCGTGGGAGCGCACGAATCACACGGACCCATTAAAGTCAATGGGTCCGTGTAAACACGTACCGCACACGGATAGCACACGGACAGCACACGGACCTTAAAAACATACTCACGGACATAACACGGATCGCCTACGTGAGCACACGGACACACGGACACGGATAACTCCGGTACCGTTTTCTCTGGTACCGGAATTAGCTGGACGTGTGAGACTGGCCTCAGGGAGCATATGAAGGCTGATCCCTACCAGGACTTTGTCAGTGTGTCTGTGTGTCCGTGAGTCTGCGTGTCCCTGTTTCTGTGTGTCCGTGTGCCTGTGTAGTTGTGTCCATGAGTCAGTGTGTCAGTGTGTCTGTCCCTGTGTCTGTGAGTCCGTGTGTCAGTGTGTCTGTGTGTCCTTGTGTCTGTGAGTCCGTGTGTCTGTGAGTCCGTGTGTCAGTGTGTCCGTGTGTCTGTGAGTCCGTGTGTCCGTGTGTTTAAGTCCCTGTGTCGGTGTGTCAGTGTGTCCGTGTGTCAGTGCGTTTGTGAGTCCGTGTGTCAGTGTGTCTGTGAGTCCGTGTGTCTGTGAGTCCGTGTGTCTGTGAGTCCGTGTGTCTGTGAGTCCGTGTGTCCGTGTGTCTGTGAGTCCGTGTGTCTGTGAGTCCGTGTGTCTGTGAGTCCGTGTGTCTTTGAGTCCGTGTGTCTGTGAGTCTGTGTGTCTGTGAGTCCGTGTGTCTGTGAGTCCGTGTGTCAGTGTGTCTGTGAGTCCGTGTGTCTGTGAGTCCGTGTGTCCATGTGTCTGTGAGTCTGTGTGTCTGTGAGTCCGTGTGTCTGTGAGTCCGTGTGTCTGTGAGTCCGTGTGTCTGTACTGCTGCACCTACCTTCGGTTATTAATATTAGACTATGCCCTTTGGCTCCTTAGGGTGGGCCAGTAAGCGGCTCCCTGTGCCCTGCTGGCAGTGGCACACACTGGGGGCACAGGGTTTTGGGTTGTGAGCCCGCAGCAGTTGTTGCCCCTCCTATAAAGGAGTCATATATTAGATTGAGGTTAGGAAAGGTGGTGGCTGTTTATTTAAGGTGATAAAATGGTCCATCAGCAGTAATCTCCATCGATATCTGCCACCAGCAGATGAAGGATGAGGGGACAAGGCACAATTAATTGCCCTATAGTTTTGTAGGAGAGAGTGGAGCCAGCACAGAGACAGCATCGATCCCTGCTCCCAGCTCCTATTCATCATCTGTGCATTGTATATGGGGGTCTCTCAGGGCCAGGGGGGCAGCCTCTACACACAATATTCTGTCTCAACCTCTTCTCCCTGACAACAAACATTTAATTCACTAATCCAATCAATCGTAGGAAATGCTTCAACTCTCCTTCTGTGTAAATGGAGGGTTCTCCCTGAAAATGGCGATCTAAGGGGCCACTGTGCACATACAGATCCACTGCTGGCTGCTAGTAATCTGCCAGCTACTGCTCCCTGTTGTCAGACAGATGACCTACCTATGAAACTAGAAATCATGGAGACCACTTTAATTCTTAGGACCCTGCCACCTCCGCACATGTAATGTGCTGTACAGTTATCCTGATGCTCCTGTGCTAATATGAAGTGACCACTGACCAATGAGAACTGGATTTATTTGGGAATGTTATTATGGGGCTGTTGGGGTCTTATTAGGCTCTAGGTGTCCTGTACTGAGGATGGGGAAATGCTGTGGATGGAGTTATGAGGGTGGGGTCAGTAAAAGTGGAAGTTTTATTACTACTTCATAGATCCTTGTTAAATTCACACATTACTAGAGAAGGGGATAGGCTAAATAAAACCAACACATAGACTCATGTTATAGGCCTATAAATACAGATCTCATGTGAGGGGAGAGCTTAGAGCAGGTTTCTATGGTGCAGGTGTTATGGGGGAAGGATCCTTGTATTATTAATCTGCTGAGACTGGGATCAGATCCCGACTATTCCCAGGAGCTCACAATCTATCTGATCTCAGGCAATCTCACCCCAGGGATAGCTTGTTAGGACACCAGCTCCCCATCAGAGGTGGAGTGTGGAAGGAATCCATATTAGCTGGAAGTAACTGAAATCCAGCTGATGTCCCTCCTGGTTAGTTTTCTACCTGGTACCCTGTGCAGTCACATCATTACACCCATCATTTACCTAATCTGCCACTAGTATTGTCGGAAGTTGGAATAGAAATAAACGCATAAACATGTAAATCGCCATGGAATAAATGGTGCTATAATAATAATAATAATAATAATGTCATCACATACAACACGCAGAGCGCACACCATATTTACTGTATTGCTCCATCATTCACATAATGTGTCCCAATAGTTGTAATGGCGGGGGCTGATCCGCCTCTATTTGCTGACATACTGTGTATATGGAGGATACTGTAGCCCTGGGCTAACTAACATCCAGTCTTTCCTCTAGATCAGGTTGGAGTAAATGATATATTCA